>NW_027150605.1:232500-237500 GCF_001643675.1 Monocercomonoides exilis | reverse complement strand
ATTTACATAGAAACAAAAATTAAAACACAAATATTTCCGAAGATGAAAAATAAAAACCGTTCTAATAAAATACTTTTAAATTCAAATTTCTTTTGCCTTACAAAAGAAAAATAACAAACAATATATTACATCAACAACAAACATACCAACCTTTTTTTCTCCAATTTTCATTAAACAATTTTATTTATACAAATAAAACCAAAAATTATAAGACCCCATAATAATAATCTTTCTCCTTATATTTTTTTCCTTTTTTCTCCTTTTTTTTCCCTTTTTCCCCTTTTTTCCGTTTTTTCCCCTTTTTTCCCCTTTTTTCTCTTTCTTTCTCTTTCTTTCTCTTTCTTTCTCTTTTTCCCCCTTTTATTTTCAATCCACTTGAAGCGATCTTTGCAGCCTCCACATCAGCCTCAGCGCCAGCTGCCTCACTTCTCTCTGATCCGCATCAGCGACCACCGTCAGCAGCGGAATAATCAAAATTTTCGTGTCAAAAGACAAGCAATTCAATGGAATTTCATTCAAAATGGACAAAGAGCAAATGAGCGAAGACTTTGACTGGACGAGGAAAGGGACACGGGCGACGAGGGAGTGGTGAATGAGACGCGAAGAGAGAGAAAATTTAGTGATGGTTTGGTGGGTGTGGAGGGGGAGGGAGAGGGAGGAGGTGTAGAAGGAGAGGGAGGGGGAAAGAAGGGTAGAAGAAGAAGAAGAAGAAAGAGAAGAAGAAGAAGAGGAGGAGGAGGAGGAGGAAGAAGAAGAAGAAGAAGAGGAAGAAGAAGAAGGATAAAAGCCGAGAGAGAAAGAAGAGAAGTTGGAGAGGTTTGTGTTGGCAGAAGAGAAGAGAGAGAAAGGGAAGGGAATGCGGGCGATATACGAAGAGGAAGAAGAAGAAGAAGATGATGATGAAAAGGAAGGAAGAGAAGAAGAAAGAGAAGAAGAAGAAGAAGAAGAAGAAGAAGAAGAAGAAGAAGAAGAAGAATTTTCAATACATTTCGATTTCTTCTTCTTCTCTTTCTCTCTCCTTCCTTCTCCTTTTCCTTCTTCTTCTTCTTCTTCTTCTCCGATTTTTCCCTTTTCACCTGTTTTTCCCACAAGTCCCACAAAATGTCTCAGAAGATGGCGAAAAGAAGGCTCGGGAAGGCAGAAAGAGGAGGAGATGCGGAAAAAAGCAAGAAAGCTGTGAATTTTGGGAAAAGGACGAAGAGAAGTACAGAAGATGCGATAGAGAAGATGGTGGTATTCAAGGGTGGTGAAGAGAGGGAGAGGAGGAGGAGAGGTAGAAGAGGGAGAGGGGGAAGAAGAAGAGGAAGAGGAAGAAAGGGAAGAAGAAGAATGAGAAGAAGAGCAGGAGGAGGAAGACAAAGAAGGCGAAGAAGAAGAAGAAGATTTCTTTATTGATGGAGCAATGGAAGAAGAAAGAGAAGAAGAAGAAGAAGATGGTGATGATGATGAAACAGATGAAATGTTCTGATATATCTCTCTTATACGATTAATTTCTTCCCTTTCCTCTTCTTCTTCTTCTTCTTCCTCTTCCTCTCCTTCTTCTTCTCCTTTTCTCTTCTCCCTCACTCTAAACCTCCTCCTCACCTCCTCCACCTCCACAAAGGGCGGAGAAATGCACTTCGCAATTTCTCCGGCTTCTTTGCAGACTTCTGCATTGAGCACACGTTTCGACACAGAAAGAACAAGAGAAGAAGAAACGACAATCAAAAAGAGCTCGGAAAGAAGAAGGTTCTTTGCCTGTGTGTGGAGATAGCGATGGGGTGGAGGGAGAAGATGGAGGGTGTTTGAATAAGCAGTTTCTGGATTGCTATTTTCGTTGTTTTCTTTGTTTTCTTTGTTTTCTTTGTTTTCTTTGTTTTCTTCAAGTTTATCGTGTTTGGAAGAAGAAGAAGAAGAAGAAGAAGAAGAAGAAGAAGAAGAAGAAGAAGATGATGATGATGATGTTTGAGGGTTGGAAAGAGAGAAAGATGAAGCTTGTTTGGTTTCTTTGTTTTCTTTGTTTTCTTTCTCTTTTTCTTCATCTTTTTCTTTTTCGAATTCATCTGCTTCACAAAGGGTTGTTGGAATTATCTTTCCTTCTTCCTCTTCCTCTTCCTCTTTATCTTCTTCTTTCCTCTTCTCCCTCTCCCTCTCCCTTTCTCTCTCCCTCTCCCTCTTCCCCACCTCCCCTACCCACCCACCAAACCCCACCTCCTTCACCAGCCTCAAATACGTCACAGTGGCTGACATCTCCAAGTTCCACAGCGCAGGCGGCGTGTCTCGAAGCTCCCAAATAAGAAGCATCCGCATACGCGCATCTTCGTTGAAGGAGCGGGAGAGGACGATGGAGAGGCGGATGGAGCGGAGGAGGTGGAGGAGGTGGCGGGGCGTGAAGGAGAGGGTGGGGGAGAAGGGAGTGGTGGAGAGGGAGGAAGATGATGATGATGATGATGGAGATGAGGAAGATGATGAAGAAGAAGAATTTGAAAAAGAATGTGAAGGAGAAGATGAAGATGATGATGATGATGATGAAGCCAAACATGATAGCATCATTCTCACAATGGCGTCTGTTGTTTTGATCAAGTTCAGCTGAATCCAGCATTTCCTCTTGACTGCCTGTGTGTTGAGGATGAAGGGCTCATTGGATGATTCATATGAGGAAACAGAAGAAGAAGAAGAAGAAGAAGAAGAAGAAGAAGAAGAAGAATTGCTTAGTTTTCCTTTTTGTTTTCTTCCTTCTCTTTCTCTTCCTTCTTCTTCCCTTTCTTCCTTCTCCTTCTCCTCTTCCCTCTCCTTCTCTTTCTCCTCCTTCCTCTCCCGCACAATCAGCACATCCGTTGGCAGTGTCTCTTCAAACATCCTGTTTATCACATCACACGTGACATCCCACATTTCCTGTGTGAAACTTCGTCCTCCTTCCAAAATTAGAAGTGAAAGAAACCTCATCCCGCTGTCGTCGGGCTGCTCAAAGGGAGCGGTGATGGAGGTGGCGAGGAGGGTGAGGAGCTGCGTGAAGAAGGAGATGTCGGGTGGAGATGAACGGGATGAGGAGGAGGAGGAAGAGGAGGAGGACGGAGAAGAAGAAGAAGAAGATGATGATGAAATCGAATTTTCATTGAGTGTGTTATTATTGTCTTTATTGGTTGTTGAAGTTGAAGAAGCAGCAGAAGAAGAAGAAGAAGATATTGTTTCATCTGGTTTCGAGTTTTCAAATTCTTCATCTTTTTCTTCTTCATTCTCTTCTTGAAGCATTCCAAGTTCATCTTCCTCTTTCTTCTTCCCGCTCTTCTCCTTCTCCTTCCCTTCCTTCCCTTCCTCTCTCCCCTCTTCTTCCTCTTCTTCCTCTTCCTCCCTCTCTTCCCCTTCTTCCTCTTCTTCCTCCATCACCCTATCCACACATCCTTCTGCAATGAGCACTACATTCCCTTCCTTCGCATACACAAAATCGTCCAAATGAGAAAGAAACACCTTCACACACAGCCCAACAAGAGTGCTGAAACAAGCTTTGATCCAAAGAGCATCATCGACGATGGACTCTTCGTGGAGAGCTTTGAAATCGTGGGAAGAGGAAGAGGAAGGAGAAGGGGAAGAAGAAGAAAGAGAAGAAGAAGATGATGATGAAGGAGAAGGTGAAGGAGGAGAAGGAGAAGGAGAAGGTTGTGTTATCATCATTGGATGATGTCTATTTATATTTGACGGAGAAGAAGAAGAAAGAGAAAGAGAAGGAGAAGCAAACGCATCTGGTGTTTGATGAATCGCAGCCATTGCAATGGCGCCTGCAGTGGCAGCAATCTTCTTCATCTTTGCCACATTCATCTCCTCCTCCATCTCCCTTTTCCTCCTCTCGATCATCACCTCCAGCTTCTCCCCAACATCAGACAAGAGTGGGACAAGCACACTGCGACACAAAACAGGCCAAAAGGAAGGCGCAAACTGGCTTCCGAATGAAACAAGCAGCTCAAACAACTCCAGCACTGCAAACTGCGCAATATCCACACGCGGGTCAAAGGCCACTTGCATAAAGCCGACGAAGAGGGGGAGCCAAAGCTCAGCCAAATGCTTGTCGTCAAATGTGGCTGTGTGGGAAGAGAACAAGAGACAGAGCTGGGAGAGGGTTTTGGGGTGGCTGTAGGAGGAGCGGGGGTGCTTGGAGGAGAGAGAGCGGAGGAGGAAAGAGGAAGAGGGAGAGGGAGAAGGTGAAGATGAAGGGGAAGATGAAGGAGAAGGAGAAGGTGAAGGTGAAGGCGATTGTGAGTGTGATGGTGATATTTGTTCTGAATTGTTATGTTCTTCTTTTTGTTCTTCTTCTTCCTCCTCCTCATAACCTTCTTCTTCTTCTTCTTCAGTTTCTTCTTCAACTTCGACTTCTTTTGCGTTCGTCTGAATATTTTTCGCCATTTCATCTCTTTCTCTTTCTCCTTCTTTTTCTCTCTCTTCCTCTCCTCTTTCTTCTCCTCCTGCTTCCTTCTCTTCTCCCTCTTCCTCTTCCTTCCCCTCACTCTCCAGCACCCCCTTCCTCCACCTCTCCACATATTCTGATGTCCCTCCCATGATTCTCCCCACCTCTCTCAACATTCCAACCGCCTCTCGACAAATCGCCTTGTTAAATCTGTTGATGGCAAAGGAAACAATAGCAGAAATCGCGTCTTGCACTCCAAAGGGAGCAAAAAGCGGGAAAAAGGGCAAAACGGTGCGTTGAAGCAGAGCAAAAGCAGGAGAAAGACATTGTTCGTGCAAAGGGAGTTCTTTGAGAATCGCAAAAAAGATGTTCCAGGCAGAAAAAAGTACGTATTTGTGAGCGGAAATGAGCTGTGAAAGGCACTCGATGATGAGCAAGCGGGTGGAATCGGAGACGCACGAAGCAACAGTCAGGATGCGGAAAGGGACGAGGTGCAGGAGCTGGTGGGAGGAGCGGGGGAGGTAGGCGGGGGGAAGGGTGGAGAGGACGGCGGAGAGGGGGAGGAAGGGAAGGGAGGAGGGAGAAGGGGAAGAAGAAGAAGAATTTTTGGAAGTGGTGTGTT